>NC_057805.1:49471104-49471360 GCF_018294505.1 Triticum aestivum
AGCTACATGCACAAAGTTACGGCATCGGGAACAGGAGCATATGCTGATAGAATTCTGGGACTTGGGAGAAAAAACGAGGACGAGAAAGTCAACGTCCTCACCGGATCTGGATCGAGCCCGAGCTCCAGGAGCTCGTCGCCGGCGGGAGAGAAGGAGCCGGCGGTGGCGGTCGCCGGCGGTGGAGGAGGGGCCCGGAGGGCGGCGGCGGGCGGCGCCGGTGGCCGGAGGGGAGGCCGGCGGCGGGCGGCGGCGGCGC
>NC_057805.1:49471634-49482473 GCF_018294505.1 Triticum aestivum
CGGAGTGACGTGGCGCGCTCCGGTTGGCCGGGCGCGCGGCGGACGTTGTCCGGCCGGAGCGGACGCGTCCGGCGCGGCGCGGAGGGAGAGGGTTAGGGTTTCGTCTGAGATTTCGCTTTTCGGGATGCCCACTCATTTATAGGTAGAGGGAGCTAGGAGACTCCAAATGAGGTGCGGTTTTCGCCCACACGATCGTGATCGAACGACCTAGAGCAAGGAAGAGAGTTTGGTGGGTTTTGGGCTGGTTTTGGAGGGGGTTTTTGCTGGATACTCAAATGGACATTGCGGAGGCCCGGTTAACCGATGGAGTACCAAACGACCTCCGAAAGGAACGAAACTTGACCGGTAGGCTCCGGGTGGTATAATAAAGCCACTTGACAAGCCTCGGTCCATTCCGAGAAAGTATGACACACGCACACGAAAGAAAACTAGAGGGGTGCACCGGAGGAGATAGGAGCGCCGAATTGGAAAACGGACAACGGGGAAAATGCTCGGATGCATGAGACGAACACGTATGCGAATGCAATGCACATGATGACATGATATGAAAATGCATGACGTGACAAAATACAAAACGAAAGACAAAACCCGACAACGGAGGGAATAACATATCACATAGCCGGAAATGGCAAGAGTCGGAGTTACAAATATGGCAAGTTACATGCGGGGTGTTACAACACTCCACCACTACGAGAGGATCTCGTCCCGAGATCTAGGACTAAAAGAACTCCGGATATTCGGAACGGAGATGGTCCTCGCGTTCCCAGGTGGCTTCCCGGTCGGAATGGTGCGACCACTTCACTTTCAGGAATTTTATAGACTTGTTGCGAGTCTTGCGCTCAGTTTCTTCAAGAATAGCAACGGGGTGCTCATGATAAGACAAATCTTCTTGAAGGTCAATCTCTTCGAAGTCGATAGTGCGCTCAGGCGTCTTGAAGCACTTGCGGAGCTGTGACACGTGGAACACATCGTGCACGTTCGCGAAGTTGGAAGGAAGCTCAAGTTGATAGGCGAGGTCGCCTCTTTTGCCAATGATCTTGAAAGGACCCACGTATCTAGGGGCAAGCTTCCCTTTGATACCGAAGCAACGAGTGCCTTTCACTGGAGAGACGCGGAGGTAGACATGGTCTCCGATCTCGAAAGCCAAATCACGATGCTTACTATCATAGTAGCTCTTCTGGCGCGATTGCGCGGCTTTGAGATTATCACGGATGACTTTACACATTTCTTCAGCTTCAGTGATTAAGTCATTGCCAAGAAGTTGGCGTTCACCAGTCTCTGACCAATTGAGAGGAGTACGGCACTTTCTGCCATAGAGAATCTTGAATGGGGCCTTGCCCGAACTCGCTTGGAAGCTGTTGTTGTAGGAGAATTCAGCATAAGGAAGACAATCTTCCCATTTCATGCCAAAGGAAATGACACAAGCCCTGAGCATATCTTCAAGAATTTGATTTACTCGCTCGACTTGGCCACTAGTTTGAGGGTGAAAAGCTGTGCTGAAGCGAATATTAGTGCCCATGGCCTTCTGGAAGGAGTCCCAGAACTTAGAGGTGAAGATACTTCCACGATCTGAAGAAATCAATTGTGGAATGCCGTGCAAGGAGACAATTCTGGAGGTGTAGAGCTCTGCCAGCTGAGCTGCTGTGATGGATTCCTTGATAGGAAGGAAATGAGCCACTTTAGAGAGCTTGTCGATGACAACGAAAATAGCATCATTTCCGCGCTTGGATTTGGGAAATCCAGTCACGAAGTCCATTTCGATATGATCAAACTTCCATTCCGGAATAGCAAGAGGTTGGAGGAGACCAGCTGGTCGTTGGTGTTCTGCTTTCACTCTTCGGCAGACATCACATTCATTCACGAATTGAGCAATTTCTCGCTTCATTCGAGTCCACCAATACGACTGCTTGAGGTGATGATACATCTTCGTACTTCCAGGATGAATGGAAAGGAGAGAATTGTGCGCCTCGTTCATTATGACTTTCCTTAGATCACCTTTCGGAACCACAATCCGGTCCTCGAAGAACAAAGTGTCTCTGTCATCAATGCGATAGCACTTGTATTTGGAAAGACCCTTGTCGATACCACGTTTCACCTTCTTCACCATGGCATCAAGGAGTTGTGCCTCACGAATTTGATCTTCCAAAGTAGGAGATACTATGAGGTTGGCAATAAAGCCTTGAGGAACAACTTGGAGATTCAGCTTGCGGAAAGCTTCACAAAGATCCGGTTGGAAAGGCTTGAGAATTAAGCTGTTGCAATAAGCTTTCCTGCTTAAAGCATCTGCAATGACATTTGCTTTGCCTGGAGTATATTCGATACTCGGATTGTACTCTTGAATCATTTCGACCCGTCGAGTCTGCTGAGGTTGAGGTTGGGCTGAGTGAAAATATACTTGAGACTCTTGTGATCAGTGAAAATGTCCACTTGTCTTCCCAACAAGAGATGTCTCCACGTAACCAAAGCATGGACAACTGCCGCCAACTCAAGATCGTGAGTGGGGTAGTTCTTCTCGTTGGGCTTCAACTGCCGAGAGGTATAGGCCACAACTTTCTTCTCTTGCATTAACACAGCACCGAGACCTTGGAGAGAAGCATCACAGAAAACTTCATACGGCTTGGATTCATCAGGAGGAGTCAAGACAGGAGCTGTGACTAGTTTCTGTTTGAGAGTGTTGAAAGCAACGTCACACTCAGGAGACCAGACATACTTCACATGCTTCTGTAGGAGGTTGGAAAGAGGCTTTGCAATTTTGGAGAAATTCTCAACGAATCTTCGGCAATAGCTTGCAAGACCCAGAAAACTGCGGAGCTGCTTGACATTTTGAGGAGGTTCCCAATCCAGAACTGCGGACACCTTCTTGGGGTTAACAGCGATGCCTTTGGCAGAGATGATGTGACCAAGGAATAGAACTTCATCGAGCCAAAACTCACATTTGGAGAACTTCGCATAGAATTGATATTCTCTGAGCTTGTCGAG
Source organism: Triticum aestivum (assembly GCF_018294505.1). Classification (NCBI taxonomy): domain Eukaryota; kingdom Viridiplantae; phylum Streptophyta; class Magnoliopsida; order Poales; family Poaceae; genus Triticum; species Triticum aestivum. The sequence continues at coordinate 49,474,614 of NC_057805.1, forward strand.
CACCAATCGCAAATGTTTGGCATGATCCTGCTTATTCTTGGAGAAGACCAAGATATCATCAAGATACACCAAAACGAATTCATTGGTATAGGGGTTGAAGATGAAATTCATCATCCGAGAGAACACCGGAGGATCATTGACAAGGCCGAAAGACACGACAGTATATTCATAGGAACCAAAGCTCGTTCTGAATGCAGTCTTGGGAATATCTTCTTCACGAATGCGAATCTGATGATAACCCATACGAAGGTCAAGCTTCGAGAAAACTTTAGCGCCCTTGAGTTGCTCAAATAGCTCAGTGATGTTGGGAAGTGGATACTTGTTCTTGATTGTCTTCTTGTTCAATGGACGGTAGTCGACGCAAAGTCGGTCCGTGCCATCCTTCTTCTTGACAAAAAGAACACCACAACCCCATGGAGAAGAACTCGGTCTGATCAAACCCAGACGTTCTTGTTCATCGAGCTGCTTCTTCAATTCCTTCAGCTCGTTTGGTCCAAGCTTGTATGGACACTTGCAAACGGGTACAGTACCAGTCTCTAGTTCGATAACGAACTCAACTGGCCGGTGCGGAGGCATACCCGGAAGCTCTTCTGGAAAGACATCTTAATACTCGCAAACGACTGGAATTTGAGAGATGGCATCCAATTCGCCCTTCTCATTGAGAGAGAAAAACCGAATGGTTTCATCACGAGCGGCAAAAACAATCACATCCTCAGACGAGTGTGTCAATTGAATTTCTCTGGCAGCACAATCAAGTTGAGCTTTGTGCTTAGAAAGCCAGTCCATCCCGAGAATAAGATCAATATCCGAGTCACCAAGAACAATTGGAGAAGACTGAAATGCATAATCGCCCATCTTGATGGTAACATTCAGAACCATGGAACTTGCATTCATGCATTTGCCTGGAGAGACAACTGCTAACGGCCTAGGGAATCCTTGGAAATGCAATTCATGCTTGGATGCAAAAGGTCTTGATATGAAAGAAAGAGATGCACCAGAATCAAAAAGACCTTTTGCAGGAATATTGTTAACTGAGAGATTACCCATTATCACATCAGTAGATTCCTCTGCTTGAGCTGCATTCAACATGTTCACCTTTGCAAAATTTGGGTTATGCTTGACCACTGCATTGCTGGAAGATCTGACAGGAGGAGGAGGAGGAAGACGCCTCTGGTTGAAGCACTTGTTAGCATAGTGACCTTTCTGCTGACATTTGTTGCAAGTCACCTCTGAGAGTGGACGGTGATAAGGAGCATTGGACTTTGGAGCTTGATTCTGAGACTTGTTCTGATAGCCAGAGTAGGAAGAGTTTGAAGAACCATGGCCACCTTTGTTCTTCTGCTGATAAGGCTGAGGAAACGGAGGAGGAGGAGGCAACCAGAACTTCTGTTGCTTAGCTGTCACAAGTGAGGAAGAAGAAGACTGAACTGCATCCCTGACTCTCTTCTTAGAAGCCTCACACTTGAGCTGAGCAGCCTCTTGCTTCAGTGCCATATTGTAGAATTGATCAAACTGAGTAGGCTCAACAAGAACGAGAGCTAACTGCAGATCCTCTTTAAGGCCACCTCTGAAGTGATAGGTCATACTCTTCTCATCAGGAACGTCTTGTTTAGCGAAGCGAGCAAGTTTCTGAAACTGAATGTTGTATTGATACACACACATGTTTCCTTGCTTGAGATTGCGGAATTCCTCACGCTTGCTCTCAACAACACTTTGTGGAATGTGGTGCGCTTTGAAGTCCCGACAGAAGTCAGTCCAAGTAATCACACGACCTCCTCTGGAATCTTTGTATTGCTGAAACCAATCAGCAGCTTGGTCCTTGAGCTGGAAAGAAGCGAACTTGACAAAGTCCTCAGGCCTGACATTGCTACATTCAAAATGCTTGTTGATGTCCACGAGCCAATCATCGGCATCCGTGGCCTCGGCACAGTAGCTGAAAGACTTGGGCTGATTTGCGAGAAACTGGTTGAGAGTGGCAAAGTGAAACTGATTGTTGCCTTGACCTTGATTGCCTTGATTGCCTTGCCCTTGAGTACGTTCTTGCAAGAGTTGCAGAATCATCTGAGCATTGGCGTTGGTGGCTGCCATGATTGCTTGCCATGCCTCCGGAGGTGGAGGTGGTGGCGGAGGGTTCGCTTGACTCCCTTCATTGCGATCCGGATTCTGACGCGTTGGCGGAGCCATCCTGAAGAGGGTGACATCCGTTAGCATCTCGATAGACAAAAGATAAGTAGAATCAACGGATAGAAATTGCAACATGTAGTCTTCACAATAAACATTCGAACGAAGATGAACGAATGAATTCCGTAGTAAACCATCACACTTCCATAAGTTGAGAAGCCACTTGAAAAGATATGGAATGAACATATGAATTCGAAGTAACTCGAATACCACAATACAAAATAAAACAAAGTATTGGCTTGCAAAATAAGCCGGAACAAACATATGATAGATATTTCGTCCGAAGTTTTCGTGGTGGGGCCCACACGGGCTCAATCGTACAGCACCATCATGTACAAGGCTGTGCACATGACATACGAAGCGTCCCCGAGTCGGGAAAGCCATGGACTCTTTAAGACACAACGAGACCACTGTAAAATCAACCGTATACAGGCGGACCACTAGACGTCGAACCCCAATCTCATATCATGCGTCTGTCGGAAAGATATCCTAAGGCTACTAGAATTCCCACTTATAAACTCCCGAAACTTTCTGGTTATGCAATCTGGTGTAGGGGATACAGGGGACACAAATATATATCACCCAAACTAACAATCCCTAGATCCAGCTGTATCCATCCGTCAACACATAACCAAGAAACCTTCGGAAATCGTTTACCTCAACCTTCGAAAAACATCCGTTATACAAGTTATGGCAATACTCCCGAACTCCCGCCCCAGTACTGGGTGGCGTCGAGGTGATCTCACCAACAACTGCATAAAAGAGATTTCGATGTCGGCGAAACTCAGGTATTCCAGAACTGCAACGATAAAATTGTGACGACAACACCTCGGAGCTCAACTCCCCGGGACACTGCCACAACCCCTAAATGACAGGAGGCACCAAGAACAATGTTCTCGTCACAAATCGATCGGAACGATTCCAAGATACCCGCGTGATCCAGAGGAGGCCGTGTGATTACTTGGACTGACTTCTGTCGGGACTTCAAAGCGCACCACATTCCACAAAGTGTTGTTGAGAGCAAGCGTGAGGAATTCCGCAATCTCAAGCAAGGAAACATGTCTGTGTATCAATACAACATTCAGTTTCAGAAACTTGCTCGCTTCGCTAAACAAGACATTCCTGATGAGAAGAGTATGATCTATCACTTCAGAGGTGGACTTAAAGAGGATCTGCAGTTAGCTCTCGTTCTTGTTGAGCCTACTCAGTTTGATCAATTCTACAATATGGCACTGAAGCAAGAGGCTGCTCAGCTCAAGTGTGAGGCTTCTAAGAAGAGAGTCAGGGATGCAGTTCAGTCTTCTTCTTCCTCACTTGTGACAGCTAAGCAACAGAAGTTCTGGTTGCCTCCTCCTCCTCCGTTTCGTCAGCCTTATCAGCAGAAGAACAAAGGTGGCCATGGTTCTTCAAACTCTTCCAACTCTGGCTATCAGAACAAGTCTCAGAATCAAGCTCCAAAGTCCAATGCTCCTTATCACCGTCCACTCTCAGAGGTGACTTGCAACAAATGTCAGCAGAAAGGTCACTATGCTAACAAGTGCTTCAACCAGAGGCGTCTTCCTCCTCCTCCTCCTGTCAGATCTTCCAGCAATGCAGTGGTCAAGCATAACCCAAATTTTGCAAAGGTGAACATGTTGAATGCAGCTCAAGCGGAGGAATCTACTGATGTGATAATGGGTAATCTCCCAGTTAACGATATTCCTACAAAAGTTCTTTTTGATACTGGTGCATCTCTTTCTTTCATATCAAGAACTTTTGAATCCAAGCATGAATTGCATTTCCAAGGATTGCCTAGGCCGTTAGCAGTTGTCTCTCCAGGCAAATGCATGAATGCAAGTTCCATGGTTCCGAATGTTACCATCAAGATGGGCGATTATGCACTTCAGTCTTCTCCAATTGTTCTTGGTGATTCGGATATTGACCTTATTCTCGGGATGGACTGGCTTTCTAAGCACAAGGCTCAACTTGATTGTGCTGCCAGAGAAATTCAATTGACACACTCGTCAGAGGATGTGATTGTTTTTGCCGCTCGTGATGAAACCATTCGGTTTTTCTCTCTCAATGAGAAGGGAGAATTGGATGCCATCTCTCAAATTCCAGTCGTTGGCGAGTATCAAGATGTCTTTCCAGAAGAGCTTCCGGGTATGCCTCCGCACCGGCCAGTTGAGTTCGTTATCGAACTAGAGCCTGGTACTGTACCCGTTTGCAAGCGTCCATACAAGCTTGGACCAAACGAGCTGAAGGAATTGAAGAAGCAGCTCGATGAACAAGAACGTCTGGGTTTGATCAGACCGAGTTCTTCTCCATGGGGTTGTGGTGTTCTTTTTTTCAAGAAGAAGGATGGCACGGACCGACTTTGCGTCGACTACCGTCCATTGAACAAGAAGACAATCAAGAACAAGTATCCACTTCCCAACATCACTGAGCTATTTGAGCAACTCAAGGGCGCTAAAGTTTTCTCGAAGCTTGACCTTCGTATGGGTTATCATCAGATTCGCATTCGTGAAGAAGATATTCCCAAGACTGCATTCAGAACGAGCTTTGGTTCCTATGAATATACTGTCGTGTCTTTCGGCCTTGTCAATGCTCCTCCGGTGTTCCCTCGGATGATGAATTTCATCTTCAACCCCTATACCAATGAATTCGTTTTGGTGTATCTTGATGATATCTTGGTCTTCTCCAAGAATAAGCAGGATCATGCCAAACATTTGCGATTGGTGCTCGACAAGCTCAGAGAGTATCAATTCTATGCGAAGTTCTCCAAATGTGAGTTTTGGCTCGATGAAGTTCTTTTCCTTGGTCACATCATCTCTGCCAAAGGCATCGCTGTTAACCCCGAGAAGGTGTCCGCAGTTCTGGATTGGGAACCTCCTCAAAATGTCAAGCAGCTCCGCAGTTTTCTGGGTCTTGCAAGCTATTGCCGAAGATTCGTTGAGAATTTCTCCAAAATTGCAAAGCCTCTTTCCAACCTCCTACAGAAGCATGTGAAGTATGTCTGGTCTCCTGAGTGTGATGTTGCTTTCAACACTCTCAAACAGAAACTAGTCACAGCTCCTGTTTTGACTCCTCCTGATGAATCCAAGCCGTATGAAGTTTTCTTTGATGCTTCTCTCCAAGGTCTCGGTGCTGTGTTAATGCAAGAGAAGAAAGTTGTGGCCTATACCTCTTGGCAGTTGAAGCCCAACGAGAAGAACTACCCCACTCACGATCTTGAGTTGGCGGCAGTTGTCCATGCTTTGGTTACGTGGAGACATCTCTTGTTGGGAAGACAAGTGGACATTTTCACTGATCACAAGAGTCTCAAGTATATTTTCACTCAGCCCAACCTCAACCTCAGGCAGACTTGATGGGTCGAAATGATTCAAGAGTACAATCCGAGTATCGAATATACTCCAGGCAAAGCAAATGTCATTGCAGATGCTTTAAGCAGGAAAGCTTATTGCAACAGCTTAATTCTCAAGCCTTTCCAACCGGATCTTTGTGAAGCTTTCCGCAAGCTGAATCTCCAAGTTGTTCCTCAAGGCTTTATTGCCAACCTCATAGTATCTCCTACTTTGGAAGATCAAATTCGTGAGGCACAACTCCTTGATGCCATGGTGAAGAAGGTGAAACGTGGTATCGACAAGGGTCTTTCCAAATACAAGTGCTATCGCATTGATGACAGAGACACTTTGTTCTTCGAGGACCGGATTGTGGTTCCGAAAGGTGATCTAAGGAAAGTCATAATGAACGAGGCGCACAATTCTCTCCTTTCCATTCATCCTGGAAGTACGAAGATGTATCATGACCTCAAGCAGTCGTATTGGTGGACTCGAATGAAGCGAGAAATTGCTCAATTCATGAATGAATGTGATGTCTGCCGAAGAGTGAAAGCAGAACACCAACGACCAGCTGGTCTCCTCCAACCTCTTGCTATTCCGGAATGGAAGTTTGATCATATCGAAATGGACTTCGTGACTGGATTTCCCAAATCCAAGCGCGGAAATGATGCTATTTTCGTTGTCATCGACAAGCTCTCTAAAGTGGCTCATTTCCTTCCTATCAAAGAATCCATCACAGCAGCTCAGCTGGCAGAGCTCTACACCTCCAGAATTGTCTCCTTGCACGGCATTCCACAATTGATTTCTTCCGATCGTGGAAGTATCTTCACCTCTAAGTTCTGGGACTCCTTCCAGAAGGCCATGGGCACAAACATTCGCTTCAGCACAGCTTTTCACCCTCAAACTAGTGGCCAAGTCGAGCGAGTAAATCAAATTCTTGAAGATATGCTCAAGGCTTGTGTCATTTCCTTTGGCATGAAATGGGAAGATTGTCTTCCTTATGCTGAATTCTCCTACAACAACAGCTTCCAAGCGAGTTCGGGCAAGGCCCCATTCGAGATTCTCTATGGCAGAAAGTGCTGTACTCCTCTCAATTGGTCAGAGACTGGTGAACGCCAACTTCTTGGCAATGACTTAATCACTGAAGCTGAAGAAATGTGTAAAGTCATCCGTGATAATCTCAAAGCCGTGCAATCGCGCCAGAAGAGCTACTATGATAGTAAGCATCGTGATTTGGCTTTCGAGATCGGAGACCATGTCTACCTCCGCGTCTCTCCAATGAAAGGCACTCGTCGCTTCGGTATCAAAGGGAAGCTTGCCCCTAGATACGTGGGTCCTTTGAAGATCATTGGCAAAAGAGGCAACCTAGCCTATCAACTTGAGCTTCCATCCAACTTCGCGAACGTGCATGATGTGTTCCACGTGTCACAGCTCCGCAAGTGCTTCAAGACGCCTAAGCGCACTATCGACTTCGAAGAGATTGACCTCCAAGAAGATTTGTCTTATCATGAGCACCCCGTCGCTATTCTTGAAGAAACTGAGCGCAAGACTCGCAACAAGTCTATAAAATTCCTGAAAGTGAAGTGGTCGCACCATTCCGACCGGGAAGCCACCTGGGAACGCGAGGACCATCTCCGTTCCGAATATCCGGAGTTCTTTCAGTCCTAGATCTCGGGACGAGATCCTCTCGTAGTGGTGGAGTGTTGTAACACCCCGCATGTAACTTGCCATATTTGTAACTCCGACTCTTGCCATTTCCGGCTATGTGATATGTTATTCCCTCCGTTGTCGGGTTTTGTCTTTCGTTTTGTATTTTTTCACGTCATGCATTTTCATATCATGTCATCATGTGCATTGCATTCGCATACGTGTTCGTCTCATGCATCCGAGCATTTTCCCCGTTGTCCGTTTTCCAATCCGGCGCTCCTATCTCCTCCGGTGCACCCCTCTAGTTTTCTTTCGTGTGCGTGTGTCATACTTTCTCGGAATGGACCGAGGCTTGTCAAGTGGCTTTATTATACCACCCGGAGCCTACCGGTCAATTTTCGTTCCTTTCGGAGGTCGTTTGGTACTCCATCGGTTAACCGGGCCTCCGCAATGTCCATTTAAGTATCCAGCAAAAACCCCCTCCAAAACCAGCCCAAAACCCACCAAACTCTCTTCCATGCTCTAGGTCGTTCGATCACGATCGTGTGGGCGAAAACCGCACCTCATTTGGAGTCTCCTAGCTCCCTCTACCTATAAATGAGTGGGCATCCCGAAAAACGAAATCTCAGACGAAACCCTAACCCTCTCACTCCGCGCCGCGCCGGACGCGTCCGCTCCGGCCGGACAACGTCCGCCGCGCGCCCGGCCAACC